>NC_081813.1:10000-12500 GCF_030704535.1 Vitis vinifera
CAATCAAAAGAATATTTCAACGATTCCCATGTTTGTATTTCGAAAGTAAAGTAAAAGGGATACAGATGATAGGAAATTTATTCCAGCCAAATTTGAATTCTATTCTTCCTAAATTTTCTATTTCGATGAACTGATTCTTACCAGAATTTTATATGGACAATGAGGAACAACGGACCCTTTTTCTTATTTGTTTTAGTTGTTTCCCTCTTTACTGTTCAAAGAGAAAGAGGAAGTCGTTCTGTTATTAAGTGGATACGCACTTTCTATGGGAAAGAACATAGACATGGTGGTTGTCCAGGGAGATATTACACATAATAAGATCCTGTCTTGGGCGAGTCCCATATTGTGGACTTACCACTTGTTTTATTATTTAAAAAATTGGATTTATGCTTTATCGACTCATTTCAAATCATAGTTCAAAGGTTCAAAATCGGTGGGTTTTACTTTTACTATACTTCTTTTTGAAATCCGAAGAAGTTATCATATAATTCCCTGGATCATCTATCAATGGCTCAATCAATTACTTCTTTGAAATGCTAAAAAAAAGATTACTTGGTTTTCTTTTATATATGCCCATACTGTTTTTCCTTCATTGATTTGATTCTTTCGATGGATACCAGGATTCATATTTGAAATAATCAGAAATCTAGGAATTAGACCCATAAGAGTAAGAGTTCACTTTCGATTATTTCAAATTGATTGTAATCAATACAAATCAAAGCAAAGAAATAGAATTGGGGTGCTATGTACATATATGTAATTGATATCTACATATATGAAAATACATATCGTGGATTGATCTATATTAAGATGTTATACAGTACAACTTTAAATAACATTAATATAATAGTAAATATAATAGAATAATAGATAGACTGGTAGAAAGATTTATATATAAATCTTTCTACCAGTCTATCTATCTATTAGAATACTATTAGAATACTAATACTGCTGATCCTAGTCCGCTCATTTCATTTAAGACACTAAATTGGAATGGAATCCTTTTCATTTTATTTCTTCAATTATTGATAAGGACTAAGAAGTTCAGTTTCATTCAAATTAATTATTTTGACTAACTGTTTTTACGTAAATGATAAGTAAAAAAGCAGTAGGAACTAGAATGAACAGTGCAGTAGCAATAAATGCGAGAATATTTACTTCCATAATATCATCGTTTCATTTTTTTTTTTTCGCAATAACTCGGGATTTAATCCCATAGAGATGATAAATCTTTCGCCTGTAATGTAAATTCAATGGGATGAATTACATCTCGATGATATTGAATCGGATCAATATCATGAATAACAATATCTGAGCTATCAAATTGATTCATCGTCGAGAATTGAATAGTATAACATAGGAAGATCTTTTATCCATACCGACTCAAAAATTTTATTCCTGATCCACTCAAGAATTCCTTTATTTATCCACTCTTTTTTTCTATAACCTATTGCCTTCCTTGTACAATTATCAGATAAAGTATCATCTGACCGCTTTTCCACTTCCATTGATTACAAACCCAAACAAACAATAGAAGTGAAATGGAAAAAAGGAATAGGGGTTATAAACTACGTTTTTTAATGATCTAATTTTATTGGAAGACAAAGAAGGGTGATAAAGATGAGTCCTGGTATAAAAGATCTAATATTCCATAAAATTCACTATTTTAGAGTTT
This sequence comes from Vitis vinifera, assembly GCF_030704535.1. Classification (NCBI taxonomy): domain Eukaryota; kingdom Viridiplantae; phylum Streptophyta; class Magnoliopsida; order Vitales; family Vitaceae; genus Vitis; species Vitis vinifera. Next base: position 11,676 of record NC_081813.1, read on the forward strand.
GTTCTTTCTTCGATGGGACCCCTAAAAAAGATTATTCATTACCTTGGTAAGAGTGGTGGGATCGTTGTTTGATCTTTTTTTTTTTTTTTAATATCCTCTTTCCTTGGATTAGTACTCGGACTCATATATCAAAAGGTCAGTATGAAATTTGAAGGAGATCGATTCTTTCAAATTAAAATTAGTAATTGAAGTTACACAAAATCGGAGCCAGAAAAGGAGATAGGTTCAATTTGAAAAGTATTCTATTAGGGTAACTATGTTAAATTCATTTTGTTTTTGTATCGTACAAAAAACGAATTCTATTTGTGTATGTGCTCCCGGGAACGATATGGTACTCTATTCCATTACACGGATCAGGAGTAATCGAAAAAGCCAGACCCAGACCCAGCACGGTTGGATACCCGAATATAATGCTACCAATAATTGTACTAATGCACATATGTCTCTCTCCCATCAATCGGTACTAGTTAAAGTAATGGAAATTCCCATATTTGTTTGATGAGAAATTCGAAAGAAAATATATATATAATATAAATAAAATATAAATTAAGAATAAGCATCCCCCTATAGATAAATAAATCTATTTTATTTTTTTTTATTGGATCCGTCGGGACTGACGGGGCTCGAACCCGCAGCTTCCGCCTTGACAGGGCGGTGCTCTGACCAATTGAACTACAATCCCAGGGAAATAAGGTGTATAGCCATAGCCCACATATTCTTATGATTTAATTCAACCCATTTCTATTTAGAAGGGCCATCTTATATTATAAGAGAGACGCGAGTGATATATTGATTATACACTTGATTATACACACGGATATGCAC